>NW_015373887.1:38172-45565 GCF_001272555.1 Dufourea novaeangliae | reverse complement strand
ATAAAGTGGGGGTAGCCAGGACGTCGTGGTGGTGGAACCAAGTTCCACGATTCTGGCATCACTACCCACGATTCTGGCATCACTGACCTGAGGTCTCAGACCTCTCCTGCTCATTCGAAATAGTGGTGGGCACCATCGACTAAATAAAACTGTCGACTAACAACTATTTAGTCGCAACATACTATCGAGTATTATTCGATAGTTTTTAGTCGACTGAAATTATGCTTTAGTGGTTATGTATAGATTATATCGTCAAATTTTCATGACACCATTGGTGTATTTATCTTTTGGAAATTTATTAAGAAAAAATATAAGTGGTACACAAGTTTTTTTAAACAATTACTAATATTCGATTTTTCGTAAGCTATTTGATATTGGCACTTAAAAAATTAACTGCTCTACATTTTTTGTGAAACTCAATTAGGTTATAAGCAATAATTTGCAGTTCTTGGAAAAATTCTTTAAAATCAAATAAGTGTTGTCACAATAGCAGGTATTTAAAATTATGGGATTGTTTAATTTTTTATACATACCAAATTTTATTCGGTAGTTAATGTTGTCATTTCTTCTTTCTCCTAGGACAAATATAAATATTGCTATATTAGGCATTGAAAAATAAAAGAATATCATCTAAAAAAATATTATACAGTTACCTGCTATTTTGACCTATGTTATTCCATATTACAATTTCAAAAAATGAGTTGATCTAAATTTTTTGACGATAGTCTATTTTTTCTTTCTGACATAATCTGTCCAACTTTGGAAAGTATCTGTTCTGATGGAACATATCTTGCAGGTGTACATAAATATTTTTCATTCATTTTTTTTAGTTAAGGCATTGTGTGGCCATGTGTATTCTAAAATGCAATGGGATCACTTTTAATACTTTGGTAAGGCAGATCTAAATATTGCCTTGTTATGTTTGTTGCGGTTTCTAAAGGTGTAGAGCATTGTCTAGATAGATGGAAAACTTTATCAACAGAAAAATTCCAAAATCCTGCATCCTGATTAAGTGGTTCTTCTTCTTCTGGGTTTGTACGTCTATTCTCATGAATTTGCACGTTGTTTAGTAGATTCTGAAGTTCTGATGTTAAAGTTTCTATTGCTCTTTGTGCATTTCTTTCGCTTTGAAAAATTGCTGTTTTAAATCTAGGGTCTATTATTGTAGCTGTTGATGTAATTATATTTGTTTCTATGTATTCAAATCTAATATCAATATTGTTTAACAGGTTATTTTTTAGTGCAAGGCCAGGCATTGTCACAGATGTAATATTTTGGATGGCGTTTTCAATTCCTCTTATTAATGGCATGATTTTTGAAGCTGTAGAATATTTCTCAGCACGCAACTCTACAGTTACATATTCTATTGGTTTCAATAACGGTATTATGTCTTCTATAATGTCCCATTGTTCTGATGTAAGGATTGTAGGACATCTGGATAGTGATACCACAGTTGCCGATAAGGGACTTCAAGCACTTGAAAAGCAAACGTTGACGAAAAGAAAGGGGCTTTTCCGGACAGAAGAATCGTTCTTCTCAGCTGGCGAGCATCGAAACCTTTTTGTAAAATTATCGATTCAACATTAATAGTTACGACTTATTTATTTGCATTTTTATCGTTTTTTCTTACAATAATATTACTAATATCAATTAATATTACATAATATTAATGTATCAATATTAATAATAAACGTATTAATATTATGTATAATAAACAGTAAAATATAATATATAGTTAGTAATACTAGTCCACCCCTGCTTCCTGTAATGTTTAGAGTTTTAGATGTTTACATTATCAAGTGACAGAGTCGAATTCTGAGATAATACGTTCTAGTTGGTTCGTCTTCTTTCTTAGTAATACTTAAAATTTCTTATTAATATAAAAAAGGCACGAAAGTATTCGTGCACTCTAAACAATTAAATAAACTTTTTAAAATTAACGATCTGACTTTTTCGGAGAAATTTAAACGATTAGTTTACAAGGTAATGCATAAAAAAATTATGGAAAAATTACAATTCGTTTGCATCGCGAAAAAAATAATCAAGATCCAGTCAATAGCGATCAATAGCTCGATAGTTCCAGCGAGTCGTTTGAAGCGACTAAATTTAATCGACTAAAGTAGTCGCCTGAAAGTAATCGCTTCAAGCGACTAATATTATTCGTCTGAAGTTAGTCGCTTCAAGCGACTAATATTATTCGTCTGAAGTTAGTCGCTTCAAGTGACTAAAGTAGTCGACGATTAAAAAAATTAGTCGACTAAAAGTAGTCGTTGGTTACTATCGACTTAGTCGATAGTTTTTAGTCGATGGTGCCCAACACTAATTCGAAATGCGCGAAACAATTATGCCCTTATTTGGCGTTTAGTGTATGTATGTATACGACGCCATGATGCCATTCGTGTATCCACGTGTTGTCTGTGCAGTTTGTATAGTGTGAAGAAAGTGAAAAACTTATTGATTATTGTATAGAAATTTCCAAATAAGTAACTTTTTTATGTTAATATGGTTTAACAATCTTCGATTATTAATATTAGATAAAACATTCCACGCGGAATCGAACATTTGTGGAGTAATATTTCAGATTTGTTTGAAACTTGGGTATGTGTAGTCTTCAGTGACAGATAAACGTATCGTAAAAGGTTTTCAATTGTTAATTTTAGAATTGTTTGAAATGTAGTGTTAATATTTTTTGACTGAATCATAACTATTTGATTAATAAACTAACCACGTATTTCATTTATAGTTATTTTAGATTGAATAGAACAAAATTTTGTGTTGTAGTATCCACAATGAGCGACATCAAACATCAGTCCACGTGTGTTGTTCCTCAGTGTCCATCTAAATCTAAAGATCCTTCGCATCATTTTCCTCAAAAGGAAGATATAGCACAAAAAGGGGTTGCTATGGTCAAAAATCAAAAACTCCGTTTTTTGAGCCATAAAGAATTGGTCAAGCGAGTAGTTTGTTGGAGACACTTCGCAGAACAGGATTATAAATGTTCATCCCAGCGCAGAAATTTTTCTTTTTTCTTTTTTTTTTTAATTACGAATACATTTATTTACTACCACATATACATTGTATACAATTATTTCTTTCACCTTTTATGAATTTCCTTATACAATAAGTTTTTTCATTTCTCATGATTTCTCATATTGTCTGATTTCATTGAGAAAATATAAAAAAAACAAAGATTTTTCATATTTTCTCCATGAATTTAGACAATATGAGAAAGTGTGAGAAAATTTTGGTCAGACTAACTTTTTAAGTATTCAATTTTTATTTGAAGCACCCGCCATATTGCAGTTTATTTAACCACTTCCGTTTTTTAACTGTGGTGGCGCTACAAACACTGTGCGATTCGTAACATGGGAATGCTGTCCCCATAGACATAGCATGAACTGAGCGAGGGTGTAAGATTCGCGGTAAGGGGGTGGTTAGTTATAAATCGGGTAACTTCGTTCCTTTTCGGTGCTATTCGGGTATACAATCACGTTACATACATGTACGCCATGAGAGATGAAAAGAATATACTTCTTAAATATACGTTAAAAATTCTGTATGTCATGTATTTGGGCGAAACTTTCGAATACCCCCATGCTCCGAATTAGATGAAATTTTCGGAATAAGTTCTTTTTTGACAAAAATGATGATTGCGAGAAGGATTTTTGGCGACTCGAAAAATTTTTTTTTACCATTTAAGTATCATTCCCTACCTTACCTACATAATTTAGTATGGTAAGCGAACTTTTTAAAATAAATAATCACGTGCTTAGGCATACTTCGGACAGCATAGAAAGCCGTCTATTGTTTTGGGGGAGGGGCTGCCGCCACTTTACACATATCTCCAAACGATACTTCTGACCTCCTCGCTCTATCATACCTATTCCAAATTTTTAATATAAAAGAATCGAGCCGAATGCATTCGAAGCTAACCGACGTATATCTAACGACCGCTGTCTTTTCCCCTCCAATCCTACGGTCCATTCGCTCAAAGTGGTATCTTATACTCCGTCACAGCCGACTCTAGTACTAGCTGTGCTGAAGGTAAAAATGGCAACAACGCGAGAGTCCGGCTTGAATATATCCAACCCAACCTACCATATCAGCAGAGAGGAAATGAGAGTGCTAACGCCCGGGATTTCGGTGTTCCCGGGCAAGTGCTGCCCCCCTGGTCCACATAAGTATGGACAAGAACCCCTGGTCCACATAAGCATGGACAAGAACCCCTGGTCCAAATAAACATGGACAAGAACCCCTGGTCAACATTAGCATATATCAGAACCACAAAATTTCGCGTTAGCAGAGCCCTCTACCATTCCGTGTCACAATCTATCGTATCAACGTAAATTGGTTTTACATCACAGCGTTGTGGGCGATGGAAATTAAAATCAAAAGCCCATATACACGCCACAAGAAAAAGACACCCACCGAAGAGAGAAATAGACGAAACTCGAACCAATGATCGATCATTCTTTCTAAGATTCTCGTGAAGTAAAGAGTGAACAAGACAATCATAAAAGAGTGTTGACTTTCCTGATTTAGCGTTTAGGAGAATTTGGTGATTATTTATTTATTGATTGCATTTGTAGTACTTGTTTGTTGATTTGCTTCGTAATTTTCGCGTGTTTGTGTTTTTTGTGGTATATTTCAGGTTTTGCGAACATGTCTATAGAGAGGAAGATAAATACAACGCGGCGTAAGGATGTTTGTGCTTACAAGGACTGCAACAACAGCCGGCAGTTAGGACATGTTTTGTATTCATTTCCAAAAAGAGAAATTCCTTTTTGTGAAGAATGGATTTCAAAAATAGGTAAGTAAAAGAAGTTAAAAAACATTGTTCCTACTGTCAGAAGTGAATCTTAAAACGGCCATTCGTACTGATTTTGTCAGTATAAAGGCTCCTACAAGCGATAGATTAGCAACAGTTAAAAATACATGGCGTTTTATGAGACTGTTCATACCAATGCGAAAAATTTCCGCAAATAATTATATAATAAAAAATTATCGCTACGAATATTTCGCGATGGTCTGTGGGAGTCTTAAATACATACTGATTGAATTATAAGCTGACGTATTGATAAAAATTCATCTAATTTTTTACACTTCGTCCCACGTAAGAACATAACTGTTTCGCGTTTAAACAGTCATGCTCTCTACACGCGAAACAGTTATGCTTTTATGTAGAACGAAATGTAAGTAATGCACTAAAAGTATAGATTTAAATAAGAATATTGTTACATTTCATTCTAAGTACATGCAAAAAGTAATTCCTTTTAATTATTTTTGGATTCGAATTGAAATATTCATTGAAATAAGATGCGAATCATCTTTCGGTATAAATTCGTAGTAAAATTAACTGAAAAACGATTTATTTAGACAAAAAATACCTTTTTAATAGTGTGGGATAAAAATAACTGACCACTCACGGGAAAAATAAAACAGTATATATATTTAATAATAAAGAAAAAGAACATAAAAAAAACACAGATCTACACGCTACTGACCGCACCTCGCAGGATCAATTGCAACGCAATACTCAATACTCGATCTCGACCGCACCTCGCAGGTCGAAGTTCACTAACGCACGTTTTCCTCTCGACTAACTCGTCGTCGTACAAAGGAAAAGGCGACGAGCTCGCACCCTCCGCACGAAACACACACACACACACACACACACACACACACACCACACACAGTTCCTTAAAACTAAACAGTCCAACGCTGTATCTTAACCTAAACAGTTCAAGAGTGTCGGTCCGGACGGCGCCGAGATCGCGCAACGGGGTATCGCTTTCGTTTTGACGCGGTCCACTATGCCCGACACCACAATAGTAATAGATACGTTCAAACTTAAAAATAAAATTTTCATTTCTATCTGTATCCTTATTCAAAGATTTATTTGAAGGCTTGAAACAATTTCGCCGAGTATCTTTTATTCGAAGCTGGGTTTCCAAGTGTCCGAATGTGAAACAAACAAGGAAGTGTTCCTTGTCTGCTAACTACATACACCGTAAGCATTTGGAAAGATCCGTGTCAAACAATACGGGGTTAAACTGAAACGTTAAGAACGCCTTGGAATATGAGCTGCTTATTATGATATCCTTAACCAAAGCCTTGCATTTATAAATTAAAAAATAAATGCATTGATCAACCCGAATAAGTGAATTGTTTATGTAATAAAATAATTATAATAAAATAATAGTTTATGTAATTAAATTACAATTAATAATTTATTTTGTAAATATAATTAATTAATCCTAATTGAACAATCCGTTAAAGAGTTTGGGTCATGCACGGTCATAATAGGTCGAATAGTGATGGGTAACCGAGCTTTTCGAGCCTGTTCGAGTAGTAGGGGAAAAGCTCGAAGCTCGAACAAGCTACTCGAACGAGCTCGGATGAGAAATTTATGTTCTCAGGGGAGACCCGAGGCTCTGGAACACTGGCACTCGAAACTGGAAGCTCGAAGCTTCGGCGCGTAGTGATATTATCTGGTCGCCGGCAACCGACCCTCGGGCCCACAGGTTACAATGTAACACACGGAATGAATCACCTATGAATAAAAATTTAAACTTCTACTCCTTCCAGTGTACTTTCTTAAAAATGTTATGAATAAATGCAGGAGATTCTCTTGACGAAAATAAGTCCAAACTCGACATAAATCGGACTATATTTAATAACATAGAATTCGTATTAAGGGAAATGTGGGATAATTCATCAGTTTTGCCTTTTCGATGAAGGAAACATAACTGTTTCTTATATTTATATCCCATCATTTGCTTACAGATTCTTAATATTCTTGCAGTATTGTAACTTGCAAACATTCATACTGCTTCATAGCAGCGGTTATTACTTTCGAACGAAACTCCGAGTTAGCCATTCAATTTCCTGTATGTCTTGTACGTTTGACTTCAATTGTGTACCTTTTTAATCTTTTCAACACCCTTGTACAATAAACGAACATTTGGTCGGCAGCCGGTCCCGCTCGCGTAGTACCACCGAGGCGAAGAACAATATCGTCATAAACTTGTACCGATGGGTGACTCCCGCAACTCGCAACCTTGGCGCGGTCATAACATTCTTAGATTTTTTTTCCAATATTAAAAAGTAAGGTACATTACTGAAAGACGAAAGCTATGAGAGGAATTGAACGTATACATTATTGTAGGAAATTGAATACGAAAAACGTAGTGCTGGCAGAATATAATAACCGCTGCTATTACATTTACAGAATGTAGGATTACGAAAACATATTTCTAATTTAAAATTCATTTCTAATAGCACATGGGTTATTTAGATTGTACATTTCAGGTTGCAAACCTAGCAGTAGTAGTAGTAGTAGTAGTAGTACGGTTCTCCCGGGAGAGGGGAAGTGCGATTTCCCCCCCCCCCC
>NW_015373887.1:17303-37957 GCF_001272555.1 Dufourea novaeangliae | reverse complement strand
TCGTCGGGGCAACCGATCCTTCGTCTCCTAAAGTGAGTACCGGCTCACTCTTTGCTTCACCCACAGACCGAGTCTGTACCAGGGGTGGAATCATCGTGCTTGCGTACGTTCCATCATCGAGAGAGAGCTGTGTCGCCTGTTTCAACCCCCTATTTGTTTACCTACCTATGTCCCGAATAATTCAGGAACCCCCCATCCTCTGATACCCTCACAAATCTACCACCTCCCCTCAAGGACAGGGAGGGAGTCCCGGGACTCCAACAGCGATACATGGGGAGGCCGTTCTAGCCGACCTCAAGGAGAGACGTGGTCGGGTTCGGCGATCGCCTCCCCTGGGAGCCGCGGTGGACCATAAATGAATCCACCGCCATGTGAATCTAGTCTAAGTCTAAAGCTGGTTATGTGAATTTAATAGAGAGGAAAAACGAGGTAGAGTAGATCGCGCCCTCCCCCCACCCTAGAGCCTGCAAGGAACGCGACGCGAGACGATAGCCCACCGGACTTCGCCGAAATTTCTCCGAAGAGGAAATATCAGTTTCATCAGGGACCACCGCTCGCGTTCTGGGTCGAAGAGCGCACCCGCCCCTAATGGTCGACACTCTCTCTCTCCGGCGTACCACGGATCGTTGCAGCGTGTGCCAAACGCCACCGTGACCCGTCGACATAAGTGTTCCGGGGTCACGGTTTTTTACCGGCACGTGAGGCCTGTTTCCAGTAATGCCATACTATACGTCTGGCGCTTCGTCCGTGTAGAACTGCCTTCCAGATTACGATATCCGTGGGGCTCGTTGGGCCGTTGTCCCGCAAAGACATGCTCTTCATGCTTCCGGGACTCGGTTCGCCAGTATACCGTAGACCAGGTGAGTAGACCAGGCCAGTAGACCAGGCCTCCGAAGAGTTATACACCATGGAACGTCCCTGAACCCACCTCCTCTCGGGCCTGATTGAGCGATCCTGGTGTTTGTCGTCCTGTCTCTGTTCCTATGGTGTTCGCTCGGAGGTTCACCAGGGCCCAGTGTGCGACCGCGCGTTCTTGACCGCTATCCCGTAGGCTGCCCGGTATCGGTGTCTTTTGCCCGCGGTACGTCGTCACGGACCGGTGTTTGTGCGTGCGCTCGGTGTACGCAGACCCGTGCCGACGTCCGCGATCGGACTACCCGACTCCTATCTTATTTTATCCCGAGAACGAAGGGGGGAATTTTGCGTCTGATATTTCATCCGTGGATGAATACCTCTGCTTACCCCCTTCACGGACGGTCCTCGGGTTCCGGGCACTCACCGCCCCCGGGCTACCTCCCGGAACCCACCCAGTCCGTTATTCTCCGCGGATCCTGTGCTTTGTCACCGTGACTTTCCCGTGGAGGGTACTGGCTCTAAGAAAGAGTTTTCCGTCGTCCTGGGGTCACGGCGGGGATTGAGAGGCGAAATGCGGCTGGAGTCGACAGATGTCGACAGATGCTGGAGTGGACTCTTCACGAGTGGTCTTCGGGAAGCACGTCGGCAGGCTTACAACCCCCTGTCTGCTTTTACCCTCCCGACTCGTATCCCAACACCCCGTATGTACGGGCTGGATCCACGTTATAGTCTACTTTTTGGACATGAATCCTATGGCATCCTATCCCGTCGCCTTTGAGGGTTCCCGGTATATGATTCGGTTGACCTCTCAGGTTCAGGGGGGGACTGAGAGGGAGTTTTGTGCCTGGGTAGGAGTCACCGAAGCCTCCCGCCCTACACCCTTCCTCTTCACGGACGGTCTACATAGATCGAGCTTCGAGACAAACATTAGTCCCACTCTTTCTATTCCCAATCCGTATCCCTTGCGTGCCATCCTCTTACGAGGCCGGATTCACATCCTATATATGTATACTTGGGCAATTTTTGGCTTACCCTTTCTCCGTCTTCATTCCTCCGTGTTCGGCCGCTCCCCACTTGTCCGGTACTCCATCCCGCTTCCTCCTGTACCCGATACCTTCCTTCCGCTTCCGCTTGCTTCCGTTCCGATGGTTTCCCCCGAGTAGGCAGACGAGGTCTATGGTGATTTCCGTAGCCTTATCTTCGACGATCGATCCACGACGACCTTTTCCAATTTCCATCAGCCATGATCCACTGCTCCCCGCCCGTCCAGTGCTCCTTCTCCTTTCCTCCCGTAGTCAGGGCCCTCCCTCCATTTCCGTCTGTCTCCGATCCGATGTTTTCCCTAGTACACAAAAACACACTCTTGTGAACATATTCGATGAAGGTCACCCTCTCTTTCGCATCCCGTCAGGAGTCGAGTCTCCCGACGGGATCCCAGGCGGCATCACGTGGAGGCGAGAGGGTGTGATTTTCGGGGCTTCCAGACTTCTCCGAGCAACGACAACATGCTTAATTACTCTCGGAAATATCTGGACATCCTTCCACCATCCCGGGGTGGAAGAATCCCCTAAATCTGCCGCCCTTGCAAACCTAACCCAGACCTCTCCTTCAGGAGGGACGCATGCACATGAAAATAATGAAGGTGCGAAAGGGTTAATACTTATCCACGTACAGTTGTACTATAAATATCACTTGCCGTAACCCTAATCCGTACCTTGTGTCAATTTGACACAGTTTTCTCTTAAGAAATAACGTTATTCTTTAAAATAAAAAAGAATTTGCACATTTAACTATTTAGAACTTCATTATATTAATTTTTACCACTGGGTCAATTTGACACCGACGGGCATATTAAATTGGGAAAATGAGGGACGGGTGAGGGTTAACGTTTTCCTTCGCCCGTTGCTATTTCTTCATGCACTTAATCAGCCATCTAGTCGGAATGATATAACTGTTTCTGTATGTGGACCGGCAGCCGGTCTCACCGACGCGACGCGCCGAACAAGACCATAAAACTGTACCCTCCGAACAGGCTAAGAAAGTCAGCATGGTCAAATGTTGTATTTATTGGTTAAAATGATTGCATTAAGGTTATGTCTTAATGTTACATACCATTATATTATTTTATGCATTTTACTGTACACTTGTTTCTGTACTATATTTTGTCGTAATTAATTTCTTCTCTTTGCTTCTTATATTATCTTTGGAATATGTTTCAATTAAAATAATTGTATTATGTTTATATCTTAATGATCAATGTATTAATTCATAGCATTGCTTCATATTATGTTATATAATGTTATTTCTTATTCATACGTTATGCCGCGATACGAATTCTATGTTATTAAATATAGTCCGATTTATGTCGGGTTTGGACTTATTTTCATCAAGAGAATCTCCTACATTTAGTCATAACATTTTTAAGAAAGTACACTGGAAGGAGTAAAAGTTTAAATGTTTACTCGTACGTTATATCGCGATACAAATTCTATGTTATTAAATATAGTCCGATTTATGTCGGGTTTGGACTTATTTTCATCAAGAGAATCTCCTACATTTAGTCATAACATTTTTAAGAAAGTACACTGGAAGGAGTAAAAGTTTAAATGTTTACTCGTACGTTATATCGCGATACGAAGTCTATGTTATTAAATACAGTCCGATTTATGTCGGGTTTAGGCTTATTTTCATCAAGAGAATCTCCTACATTCAGTCATAACATTTTTAAGAAAGTTCACTGGAAGGAGTAAAAGTTTAAATTTTTATTCATGTGTGATTCATTCCATCTGTTACATTATAACCCGAGGACCCGAGGGTCGGTTGCCGGCGGCCAGATAACATCTCTGCGCGCCGAGGCTACGACTTTCGAGCTTCGAGTGTTAGAGCCTCGGGTCTCCCCTGACAACATAAATCTGTCAGTTGGGCTCGTTCGAGTAGCTCGAACAAGCTCGAAGTATCAGCTCGTTCGAACAAGCTCGAACACCGAGGCTCGGTTACCCATCACTAGGGTCGCATGTCTGGAGCGTCAGGTCTCGAGTTTCGGTTATGTTTGTTTACTTTTGGCGAGGATTCACTCCACGAAGCCAATTCGAAGAACTGGTGGGGAAAGTGACGCGAGAATCGTCGCGTGTCAGTGCACACAACCGGCACGCGTTATGTATGTATTTTACAGCCGCATCAATTTGGCGTTGAATAATGAGTTCAATAACCAATTTATTTTTTCATGTATTAACGCAACGCTCTGATTAAGACTATCGTAATATGAAAGTAAAATTCGAAGTTATTTTCAAATACTTACATTGTAATTATACATACAGGGTGTTCGACAACTAGTGGGACAACATTTAAGGGGTGATTCTTTGAGGCAAAATAAGACGAAAATCAAGAATAACGAAATTCCGAGAAATGCTTCGTTTGTTAGTTATAAGCGTTTAAAAATTGACCCAAATCATGGCAATCCGCGCGCACAGAGTGTCAGCGGATCACAGCTCATCAGGGGCGTACAGTCACTTTAAAGGCTCAACGACGTACAGGAAAAGTCGGTAGAACAGCTGTTTACGTACCCCGTAGAAGATGTCGATAACTTGTTCCCGCGGTATTTGAGTCGAATCCACCTGTATCGCATTAACTCTGATTACTCAATAAAATTCGCAAGAAATGTAAATATCTTCATACGAATATTATCGAGTAGAGAGGATTAATGCCCCCTCTAGTTGTCACGTATCACAATTGTCCTGTCCACGAGTATCCATAGAATTAATCTGCACATGCACGTACACCACAGAAGTCCGCGAAATGTGTCCACACACACTGAGTCATTGTCCCGTCCGCACAAAATGTCCATACACACTGCGAGTTTGTCCCGATCGCGAAAAATGTTCACACACTGCGCGATTGTAGACCCGCGAGCTGTTCCTCCGTTGGGTGTAACACTCTACAGGTTACACAAAACTAACACTCAAAATACTTAATTTAAAACTATTTAACACTAATTTTAACCTATACTAATTAATTTATATCAACTGTTTATACTAACTTTTAGCAGGCTGTAATTAATAAAACCTACAATATTTAATAAAACCTGTAATAGTGAATAAAATCTACAATAATTAATAAAATCCACAATACTTAATAAAACCTACAATAATTAATAAAACTGACAATAATTAATTTGTACTATTTATAATGACGACATACGTGACACTATTAAATAATCACTACGTAATCGCTGAATAAACTAAAACTTAGTTTTCCGAACATGAACTCTATTTGCTCGTAGAATGCACAGGGCACCGTTCGGAAAGGACGACTGATATTGTTGAAGTGATCCTCCCTCGTTAGGATCGATGTGGCGTAATAGGTCGATCCCCACTCTTTCATGGTCAATACTTTTTGGGAAGGAAAAACTGTTAGAGCAACATCTGTATTTTTTTCTCATACACCACTCGGGGCCTCGAGGCTACTTGGCCACGATGCCGAGGGTGTGCGAGTCTGGACATTATAAAACTGTCTCTTGTCTTCTGCAGGACGACCACCCGCTGATTGCTTGTAACGTGTTACTGCCATCGACGAAGACCTTGCCTATTGTGTTTTCAGCTGTCCCTCTTGACATTAACTTGTAAAAAGAACTTTCAATGTCGAATGACAACTCTATGTTAGAAACGGTTCATATTACACCGAATGTATGTGTTTAACAATTTTATCTATTTTATTTTATGTAGTTTCTTCATGCATCGTAATGCAGGTGCGGCAAATTTCATCTTAGTTTCATTCTAATATCATTATACGTTTTCTATGATCCATGTTAATTACATATTATTTTTTTGCGGACACAAGAACCTCAAACACTTGTACTAAGATCGAAGTGGTAATAAAATGTGCAATGCACATAAAACATAAAGTAAGTTCATATTCAATACTTCAGGAATAAACAGCGGCGCGCACCGTTTCAGGTAGCAAGCCGCCTTCGTCGGTCGACCGCAAGCGGCTGGTGTCCTTCATACAGGAATGAGTTTACATTTAGAGGGTGACTCTGTGGACGAGCTTGTCCTCCGTCTCGGGTTGCCGAACGATGTTTTTAACACTAGTTTTACGGGCACTTATCGTGTAGGTATCTCCACGGCACGCATCTACGAACCCGCAGATTTTCTTTAAAAAACAACTTATTTTATATAATACACAATTTATGATCTCTGAAATTACTGCATAGCTATAGAGATAGGTATAACACATAGAGAATTTCGAGGTTAGAAAGCATTCGAAATGCGTCAAAATGACGCGTCCCGTAAACCTAGTGTTAAACGAGTACATGCGTTAATTGCTTATCGTTCGAAGCTTCGCTCGATAGGATAATATCTTTATTCCTGAAATATTGAATATGGACTTACTGTATTTTTTATATGCATTGCATATTTTATTACCACTTCGATCTTACTCCAAGTGTTTGAGGTTCTTGTTTCCGTAAAAAAATAACATGCAATTAACATGGATCATATAAAACGTATAATGATATTAGAATGAAACTAAGGTGAAATTTGCCGCACCTGCATTACGATGCATGAAGAAACTACATAAAATAAAATAGATAAAATTGTTAAACACATACATTCGGTGTAATATGAACCATGTCTAACATGGAGTTGGAATTCGAGGTTGAAAGTTCTTTTTACAAGTTAATGTCAAGAGGGACAGCCGAAAACACAATGGGCAAGGTGTTCGTCGATGGCAGCAACACGTTGCAGGCAATTCGCGGGTGGTCGCACTGTAAAAGACAAGAGACAGTTTTATTATATCCAGACTCGTACACCCTCGGCATCATGGCCAAGTGGCCCCGAATGGTGTATGAGAAAAAAATACAGTTGTTGCTCTAAGAATATACGAAAAGAAACGCGACCTCCAAGACACTTTCCCATGCAGTTTTTCCTTCCCAAAAAGTATTGACTATGAAAGAGTGGGGATCTACCTATTACACCACACGGACCCTAACGAGGGAGGATCAGTTCAACAATATCAGTTGTCCTGTCCGAACGGTGCTCTTTGCATTTTACGAGCAAATAGAGTTCATGTTCGGAAAACTAAGTTTTAGTTTATTTAGCGATTACGTAGTGATATGTCGTTATAAATAGTGGAAATTAATTATTGTGAGTTTTATTAATTATTGTAGGTTTTATTAAGTATTGTAGATTTTATTAACTATTGTAGAATTTATTAATTATTGCGAGTTTTATTAAATATTGTAGATTTTATTCACTATTGCAGGTTTTATTAAATATTGTAGGTTTTATTAATTACAGCCTGCTAAAAATTAGTATAAACAGTTGATATAAATTAATTAGTATAGGTTAAAATTAGTGTTAAATAGTTTTAAATTAATTATTTTGAATGTTAGTTTTGTGTAACCTATAGAGTGTTAAACCCAACGGAGGAACAGCTCGCGGATCTACAATCGCGCAGTGTGTATGGACATTTTTTGCGGACGCGACAATCGCTCAGTGTGTGTGGACACTTTTCGCGGACTTCTTTGGTGTACGTGCATGTGCAGATTAATTCCATAGATACTCGTGGACAGGACAATTGTGATACGTGACAACTAGAGGGGACATTAACCCTCTCTACTCGATAATATTCGTAAGAAGATTTTTACATTTCTTGCGAATTTTATCGAATAATCAGAGTTAATGCGATACAGGTGGATTCGACTCAAATACCACAGGCACAAGTTATCGACATGTTCTACCGGGTAAGTAAACACCTGTTCTACCGACTTTTCCTGCACGTCTTGAGTCTTGAAAGTGACTGTACGCCCCTGATGAGCCGTGATCCGCTGACATTCCGTGCGCGCGGATTGCCATGATTTGGGTCAATAGTTAAACGCTTATAACTAACAAACGAAGCATTTCTCGCAATTTCGTTATTCTTGATTTTCGTCTTATTTTGCCTCAAAGAATCACCCCTTAAATTTTTTCCCACTAGTTGTCGAACACCCTGTATACGATGCCGAATGGTCTTTTGCTTTTCTTCATATGAAAAGAAAAAAACACAATTGAAATAGTAATTTTAATAACATAAGATAAAATATTAAGATTGCTATGAACTTATCTTTTTTTTGTTGAATTATTCTGTAATTTCGCTTCCTCACTTTTGAGTAGAGGGAGTCAGTCAGAAACAAACTAATAACAAAGAATGGATGGGACACCAAGTGGGATTTAAACCGACCAAGTCAGATGACGTCACGGAGCCTCGGCGTGAGGCGATGGTATCGTTAGGATTACAATGTAATACACAAAACGAATCACCCATGAATAAAAATTGAAATTTTTACTCCTTTCAATGTAATTTCTTAAAAATATTATGAATAAATGTAGGAGATTCTCCTGATGAAAAAAAGTCCAAACCCGACATAAATCAGACTATATTTAATAACATACAATTCGTATCGCGACATTAAGGGAAAGGTGGGATAATTGGTCACAATTTTGCTTTTTCGTTGAAATAAAAATAATTATTTATTTTATTTATATCTCATCATTTGCAAAGATTGTTAGTATTGTGGCAGTATTCTAACTTGCAAGCATTCGATAATGAAAAACTACTTTTAAGTATTGAACTTGGTTCCAGTCGTGGATTGTTTTACTATGCTGATATAGTATTGGATGTTCCATTTATTCCTTGAAACAAAATTTACTTTGCTGCTGATGATAGCTTGTGAAATGTGATTACAAGCATCTTAGATTTGATTGTATACGTAATTATTTATTTATGTAATTGTGTAATTGCAATTTTGTATTTTAACCACAGTTAAATAAAATATTTGGAATTATTCATTAATACTGTTTTGAATAATGTTCAATCTGTATACATAAAAGAAGAAGGGGATGCAGCAAAACAATTTTTATTCATATGTTATGTCGCGATACAAATTCTATCTTCTTAAAGAGACTCTGATTTATGCCATGTTTGAACTTATTTTCATCAGGAGAATCTCTTACATATATTTATAACATTTTAAAGAAAGTACACAGTAAAAGATCATACGCGTCGCCGAATACGTTATTGTTCCATTATGTCAAAAGAGTCTTTTGAAAAGAGGTACTTTAGGAATTTCAGAGGTTTTGAAACGGATCATTATTCGCAGTATACTGCTTTTTCGAGCGCCTAAAGCACTTCTTTCAAAGCCTCTGAAATTCCTAATTATCTCTTTTGACATAATGAAACAATAACGTATTCGGCAACGCGTATGATTGCCCTTGCCGTTGAAACAGCTTTTAGAAATTCATTACTATCGAAATTTCCAAACTATTGCAGTTAAATCTAATAGATTTTTGTACGAATGTTCGGAGTAGTAATGAGTAGGGTTTTAAGGATAACATATAATTGTAAACATAATTTGAAATGGATGGATATTAATTTCACCTTTTCTATTATTAACATGTCCCAAAGTTTATTAATATTATATTGACACGTTTACAATACCCAAATCCACATTAACTGTATATAATACTAAATATGAAAAATACTCTCGCACACGCGGCTCTCTCATCGCATACACTTGAAACCTACTCTCTCGCGCATACCAACCCGCGCAGCATCGTACAGGAAAAGGAACGAGGAATATACGAACGCTTGTACTAGCGTGCTGGGAGGAGCAAATCTCACTTCATAATTTATGTGTATACAACATAATATGTATGTATATAATAAAAAATGTAGATATTGAAGTGGAAAACATTTATTTTCTTCTTTTTAAATGCTTCCCGAATTAATATTTTTTAACTTTTTGATTTTACTTAGAGGTTACAAAGTGAAATTATAAAATAATTGAAAATAAAAAGTAAAACCGCCGCATTGGGATATGAACAGGGTCTCTTGACTGTTGCTGACGCGCTTAGGTTGCGGGGCATCGCGTCGAGAACATGAATTTTCGCCGTAGTGATATTCGACCAGGATACTCTTGCCAGAGAGTCCACCGACTCTCCCCACTACGTGGCCAGATCCTTTATTCCAAATCTTTTATCGCACGCGCTTCGTTAGCGACCGGCAACAGGGCGTCGGGCCCTTTGCCGTCACGCAATATCCGGACGTCGAAGCCGCGAGGAATGAACAAAGTATCGCCACTCGAGCCGCCACAGAACCTAAACACCCGATGTTATGTTTAAGGTTCCGGCTATTGGCGATACAATCTCCTCTCAAGAAGCCGACGCCACGTGCATCTCCCTTCATAAAGGAATCGACGCTAACATACATTACTATTTTAAATAAGAAATTTACGTATTCCTTATCATCTCATTACAAATAATTATTATTTTTGATTCTGTTTAAAAAAAGAACTGTGTATTCGTCTTTTCACATTACACATGATTTTCCTCCATTTATGCCTTATTCATTAATCACTTTAAATGATAAATCAAACATGATAAAAAGTTCGATTTTATTTTTTACGTCATTTTCATTTGCTATCATATGCTTTTTTATTAACAGCAGATTTGCTTGTTCGTAGTATCGTACCAGAAGTGCAGCCCATAGTCAACACTAACGCGGAAGTACGGTCGACAGACTCGCGCTCTGATTGGTCGGGGCTTTTCGTTAATATTTCATTAACAAAACCTTGGATAACATTTTTGCTAAGGAAAAACTTATTTCAAATCGCGTCACGAGTGACCCATTTCAGGAACATGCAACATTTGGTACAGCCTGTATATGTCCAATGTATGTCTACATAAGTAGTACACATGTTTTTATGTATGTACTTCGTGTTATGATGAGTAATTCGGATATTAAATATTAGTTTTTAACTTATTTCTAAAGCAAAGAACCGTATCTATTATTTATATCGGTGTAACTGCCTAAGAAATGTTATGTATCTGTATTCGTTAGCTGCTGTTGTAGGACAAAAAATAACGGTATCTGGGATAGTTATAAACATTTTGTAGTTCAACAAAGTACTAAATAAATAAAAATCGTTGTTTTCTCAAAAATTTCTATTAAAAAACAAGAAATGGGAGATAATCTTCGCCGACAGGTATGTATTATATTGCTAAATACCGTTATATAGGGTGTTCTGACAGAAAATTGTAGAACTCCTTCAGCTTTTTTAATAGGTTAAGTATTCCAAATTAAAAAAATATTAGTGTCCGACAAAAATATCGATACCGTATAGGTTATAGGGTACAAATACTAATAACAGAGCAGAAACTAAAATTATAAAGTATATTTATGAATAAAACTTTAATTTACATATTTTAATTTATTACAGAATAAGAATTGCAAGCAAAACTATTAACACAGAGTATAAAATCATAATTATTTTTAGGGATTCTTAGTTGTTATTTTAAAGTAATAGTAGTGATATTTGCGGGAGCTATTTTTTATGTGATTTGCTTACTGTAAAAATAAATTTGAAAAGTAAATAGAGAAATAAGATTGTCTAAAAAAGCAAAAGAAATTGTATTAAAGAAAAGACAGTTGACAAGAAATTTGATGTGATTGCATAGATTGCATAGTTGTATTGTATTATACAAAATGCTATAAGGAGTTTGAAAATTTTATACATTTATAACATATGCAATTACTTTAAATTCAATGTAGTGTATAATTTAATAATGTTCTATAAGATATTATATAAACCTCATGAAAACTTTAATAAGGTTAACAAATGGCCTATTGTTTCTTTATAGTTCCTGTAAATTAGTGTATAAAAATGAATATTTACATAAAAATTTCCAAGTCGATTATAAATTATTTTTATTTTAACTACAAATACATATATATATATAATATAAAATGTACATAATTTCATTAAATCTAGTTACAACTTCTTACTTTACAGAATTTTCAATAATTATATGTAGTAAAAATTCATAAAATCGTATCTACCTCTGTAAAGCACATAGGGTGGATGTACCAGTAAATAAACACATAGCAGTGAATGCACATTACAGGAAATGAACAATGAGTGTTTGAAGGCTCCTTGGCACAGAACATTTCATATTTCATAAACACCATATGTGGCTGCAACAAATATCATTGAAAACCTCATGAAAAAGTCAGTGTTACATCTGGGGACCTTTCCTTGTCAGTGCTGAGGAGCCTTCAAATACTCGTAGATGATTTATCGTATGTATAAACATGAGTAGATTAAGTTATTAAAATAAGCAAATGATTGAATATTGCCTTTTTTGAATTCCATGTTTCTTATTCAAACAATTCTCGTGCCATGTGTTAGAGATGTTCATTTATTTAGTACTGTTCATGCATTGGTGAAATCTGTATTTTGTCTTCTTAATTTAATTAATTACATTTTTTCAATTTTTCAAATTGAAATTTTGGTACGTTATAAAAAAGTATAAATATTAAAAAATCTAATGTTCAGGTACCAATATTGATTAATATAATTATCATTTAAAATTCGACTTTAATAGTTACAACATTTTTTAAGTGTTCATTCATTGGTGCATTTCCTCTATAAAATATTTTTAATAGTAAAGGAATGAAATAGAAATGTTGGAACTTTATACTTAATCATGTCTTCTCTTTAATGTTGTAGCAATAGGTACATTTAGGAAAAATTTAATTTTTTAAGTAGAAATATTTTCTTAGGTATTAAATACATTTAAAAAATTGCATCGGACTCGAATGAATACTTTTAAAGGCGATGAACATGCATTAACAGGTAAATTATAGATGGCAACCAATGGAATATAATGTAAACTATTAATATCTTAATGAATGTCATTTAGTTGTAAGGAACAAGATAAACGAAGAGTATAAAAAATATAAGCAGGTTACGAACTCAACTACTATTGAAGAGGTAAAATTCATTAAATAATTATGTTTTAGTAATGTCTCATTAACTCTTGGATAATTGGTAGTTTTGATAAATACTAGTGGAGTCTCATAGAGACCATGGGTGCCTTGTAGGGTTAAAACACAATGTATGTAAAGTTTTGTTTCAAATAAAATATACAAACAAATATTTCAAATAGAAATCAAATCATTTCAAACTAACATTAGAATAATAAGTATGTTTAATGTTTAAGCTATTGAAGAAATATTCTTGTCAAACTGTTACATACAATTTGTATTTTTTTCCTTGTACTTTCTTGAGTATTATTATTTTGTTGGTAATAAATATGTATGTTGTTTAAGGGATTCAGTAAACAAATCTAGTGTACTATTAATAGGACCAACACATTTTTTGGCACTCTACAAAATTTAGTCCAATACATTGAAACACTATTTCTTAGCTATTTTTTATACATATTTATTTATTGTATTTAAAGGAACGAGATATCTTGTGACTTGTACACAATGTATTAAACTACATAGGACATACATGTTTGTTCTAGTCTATGTCTATTAGATTTAATTTAAAAAATCTGTGAATTTTTCATTAAGTACGTGAATTACATTCTGTGGTTAAAGACCTTGGAAACTAAAAAATGATTGCAGTGTGCCTTTTCAAATTCATACTGTGTTTATTATTTTTCTCATATCATCAGAAATGACGGTGATATATGTGAGTCTTGCGTATAATGCGATATTTATCATCACAACTTATACATACTAAATAAGAATTTACGTTGGTTAATATGTCTGAGAAAATATAAAGTCTTTGACTTAAGTTTCACTGTTTTCGTAGATGGCAAATAATTTATGACATATTCAGTAATATAAATTGTGTTTGTTCCTCATTTCATAAGGTACTTCCGACTTTAGAATTTAATCTGTAAGGTGGAGAGTTACCGAGTCAGATTCTCTGAGGAAAATAAAACAATAACTACATTTGTCTGACAAGAGGAGGCTCCGATAGTTGTGTCACCGAATTGAACGAAATTTGGCAAGCACATAGTACTTGATTCCTACAATAAAATGTGCAAGCTACTCGACGCACTATTCAAGCGTTTTCAAGAAATCGGTGTTTAAAATTACGACGTGCACAATATGACGCTTTAGAGAAGCGTGTCTCATAGAAGTCGCCGTGGTGTACTGATGCGGTGATAGCCTACGAAACTCTAGATCCGTGGTTTGATTCTCGGCTGCTGCATTTTTTTTATTCTTTTGCCTTCTTTTTTATTTTAAATACATCTGTTACTGTTGAACAAAAAGAATTAATTTTTACTGTTCTTTTCATTTTTTTGTTAACTTTTACAATGAAATTGGTAATTCTTATACTTTTTGGTTTTTCTCTGTATACTGCACATTTATTGATAGTACTTGTGTATATAGTCGCTATGATTTCATATTTTATCTCATAACGTTGAAAGAAACAAGAAAGTAAAGTTTTACCGTGTGTACGAGACTGATTACAGGCCAAATATTGGAGCCATTGTCTATTGTGTGTCTGTTAACGGAATGTAGAAATTTCAGTCGATGCCAAAAAAGTCAGGACAAATTAAAGGTCACGTAAAGCGAGAACAGAAAATATTCGAATGCAAAGTTGAAATATGTGACCGATGCTGGTGATCCACAATCGAACTTTATCCTCCCGAAAATAATGCAAGATATAATTAAACAGTAGATAAGAGAAATATTATATAGAACTATTATATTTTATTCCATTGTATTGTATTGCAATATTTTTTCTTACTTCCTGTTCCTTTTACACTCTTTCAACGTTATGAGTTAACATATGAAATCATAGTGACCGTATAGAAAAGTGCTATCAATAAATGTGCAGTAGACAGAGAAAAGAACTAAAAAGTATAATTACCAATTTCATTGCAAAATTTAACAAAAAAAAATGAAAAGAACAGTAAACATTAATTCGTATTGTTTAATAGTAATAGATATATTAAAAAAAAAAAAATAAAGAAGAGAAAAAAAGTTAAAAGAAATTGCACCAGCCGAGAATCCAACCAGCAATCTACCAATTCGTAGACTGCTATCACCGCACCAACTATGACACTGCGGCTTTTAGTATATAAATATAGTTCTGCAAAGCGCCATATTCCGCAAGCCGTAAATCTGAACACCGATTTATTGAAAACGCTTGAATAGTGCGTCGAGTGACTAGCACATTTTATTGTAGACATCAAGTACTATATGTTTGTCCAATGTCGTTCGATTCGGTGGCACAACCATCTGAGCCTCCCCTTGTTATTATACAGGGTGTCCCACCTTACTTTGCCACCCTTAATTTTTCTCTTATTTGTCACGGTACAAAAAAATGGTTCGGGAAAAAGTTAGTGTATTTTAGGGGGGAAATTAGGCTATGAGATTAAAGGTTATCTCAAAGTCATATCTTCTGAAATTTCGCACGTAACTGGTTCAGGTGGAAGCTCGCAGAAAATGAATTGCAGAAAGAAAATAAACGCCATAATCGCATTATTTATTATTTTAATGTATGTTCAAAGTGTTGGCCCCAAACTCAATGCACTTATTCACACGTAAAACGAATGCGTGTTTAGCTCCTACAAACCAAATGCGAAATATTCGCAGCGGCAGCGAATATTTTGCGGCGATAGATTCGCAGCGATTTATGTACATGGCATCAAAAATTAGCAGACCAACGCGAAATATTCGCAGCGATAAATTCGCAACAGTTTAAAATACGTGGCGTCTTATGAGACTTTTCACACCAATGCGACAAATTTCCGCGAAGATTGCGAATTCAGAGCGTTTGTTCCTTGGCCGATTATTTTGCTCTACGAGGCATTTTTTTCGCTCCTCGGTTTTTTCGATCTCTCGGCTTGGTTCAAATTTCAACTTGATCGAATATTCTAATATTCCAACAACTCTATCGTGATCGGTGCTGCAAAATTAAAAGCAATCGTTGCCTTGGCATGGTTATTTGTATTTTTATATCGTCGCCCTATTGCCACAGGTCACAAGGCACATTTTAACAATGGCCAACTTAGAAAAAAGAATAAAAATGGTAAAAAATTATCCGGTTTTATATGACTTGTCCCACGAAGACTAGAAAAATATAAAGAAGAAAGACTAAATTTGGGCTGAAATTGGAAAAGAATTAAATGAAAATGGTAAGTATCTGATACTATAATTATGTTTTCACCATAGTACAAATGATAATACAGACAGTACTAGTTATGTAGTTATAAACAGATAATTACTTTATTTAATTGTGACAACGGTATTAATTACATAATAACTTCATACAAAACTATTTTAAGTATTGAAGTAAGTGGCAAATTTTTCTCTAGTTGCAAGTGCCAATCTTGCTGCTCTTCTTGGATTGTGTTCGATATTATGAAAAGCTCTAAGTTCAGGCTCTGGTGGTTCTAAATGTGGAAAAAAGTGATCATCACAGTTTTTACTTCGTAAACAATTGTGCAGTACACATGCCGTTTTTACAATCAGAATTGTAGTGGCTAGTTTTGTTTCTATTGGCTTATAAAATATTCGCCATTTTTGAGCCAATATGCCAAAAGCATTTTCTACCATTCTTCTTGTACGACAGAGTATTGCATTATATTTCTCTTCTTCAAGATGAAACCTGGATTGCGTATATGGGAAAGGCCTCATTAGGGACGGCTTTAAAACAAAGTCTTCATCCCCAACTAACACGTGAGGGCACAATTCATTTTGTCCGGGAAGATTTGTAAATCCAGGAAAATTCATTAAATTTCTTTCAAATCATTTTCCCATGTTAGAAACCTCGAAAATTGCCACCATTATTGTTCTTACCGTAATCACCGATATCAACACATATAAATTTATAATCTGGATCAACAATAGCCATAGCACTTGTACGATATTAAAACTCGCGACTGAATTGCCTGAATGAATCGAAACCGCGATGACCGTTGCGCTCACGGCAAATTAATGACGTGAGGGTTCTTTTAGATTGAGGTGTGAGGATGTTAAATAAATGTTTAGTCAGTTACTAAACTGATGTATTCACAAAACTAAACTGTATATTTACAAGTGTTGATGTATACTCTACGAGTGCTGGTGAGTGTCTGCCAGATCTTCCTCTCAAGCGAGAATGTTCTCCTCTAGAGGGTGTCTTGTCGAAAAGAATGAATGGTTTTAGTCGTCGTTGTTTTCCTTATTAGGGAATGTTGGACGAAGTAACTAAGGGGGTGGAGAGTAGGGATGACTGACAGTGAAAAGTAAGAAGGGTGATGGAAGGAAAGGTGAGTGAGAAGGTTAGAAGAAAAAGATGACCTGCGATTGAGGCGTACGGTGGTGGAAAGGAAGGTGCGAGTAAGAGGGTGTGAAGAAAGGGATGACTTGTGGGTGATGCGTACGGTGGTGACGAACGTTTATGACTGTTTCCCGGTGATTTTATGATGGTGAGAGTTTGAAGCAGAGTGGAATGGGGCGTTTTAATACGTGCGTAAATGCAATTAATTTTTCGTTAGCCGAAGCAATGATAGATTGGTGTACTAGTGTCCTAAAGGCCCGTACAGCACTAGTGAAAACTTATTTACATAACACCAATCATTGGATCTACACCTATCAATACAATTAGGGAATTGCCATAAATTCTTAAACCCTTCTGCACACTGTTTCCAAATTTCCATTGTAGGTTCGGGTAAATACATATTTCCTAATTTTGTGTTGAAAATCCAATTCGAAAACTATGTCCAATTGTGCAGAAAGTATCACCGGTGGTAAGAAATCTACAAAAAAAGTATTTTTATTTTAGGTGACCAGATTAAAAGAAAATGGAAAAATTTAAGAGACACATACGTACAATATATTAGGTGCAATAAAACAAAAACTGGACAGGCAGCGAATAAAAGTAAAAAATGGGTATGGTCCGATCAAATGAAAACTTTTAATCGTTATTTGACCTATGCTGACACTTCCTCTGACAGTGGTATTGATAGTGAAACAAATATAGAATCTATCGCGAATTTACAAATTCCAGATATTCTAACTGAACATTAAAGATGTACTAAATACTGAAACTGAAGAGACTTGCACACAATTTACGTATGATATTCAGTCATCGCATGTAACTACATTATCCGCAACAGATGTTATTCTCTAAAACCTCAACAAATCGAAAAACAAGTAGGAGACGAAATTCAGAACCATAATCTGTAGAAGAATTGATGATATATTTTAAAAGCAGAAGAAAGAGTGAATATGATGCAATTGATTATATTTTTTTGGGGTACGCAATGATTGAGGAAACAGTTTCTGGAACCAGACACGCAATAACCAAAATGAAAATTGCCGAAGTCATCATGAAACAAGAACTTTTGCATCAAAGGGAACTCACATCAACACGTCTATCTAACCCTGAAAGTATAATTAAACATCATGATAATGATCTTTTATATAGACCTGAAAGTACAAGTAGTTTTAGTAATTCTACCAATTCCAATTCTGTATGTAGATCTGATAGTGCACTAAGTTATCCTTATATTACCAATGTTCAATCAAGGGGAGCGGATGTACATGAATTTCCACTGGCTGATATTATTATATCGACAAATATTTCTAACTTTATTGCGTCATATAATCCATAAGATTTATTGTTTTCATAACGTGCAAATATTATTTTGAAATATCTAATTATGTATATTCTCGTATATTTCTCTCTGTATTTAATATTTATGAGTATTAATACACAATTATAATTACATACATTTTTTTTACCGTAATACAATGACAAGCTGTTCTTCAGGTGAGATAGCTTCACGATAATTTGTATCAGATTTTTTTATATCATTTTTTATGAGTTCCAAAATTTCATCAAAACACTCAATGATCATTCTAAAGTAACTATAAAAGCGTTGCTCATCTTTCCGAAGTTCTGGCATTAAAGTATGGAATTCTCCATATTTTTTTCGTTCTAGGTTAATATCATGTACCCAATGTTTTCTTTTTCTAAAATAAATGTAAATAAATTTGTTGAAAATCATTGGTACATACATACACAATTTAAAAACTATACTGCTCTTCTTAGCTGAATTGTCCTAACTAGTATGTACATGTTTTAGAACATCCGAGAGAACAAATAAATTAGATTGATTCTCCAGTTCTACAATGCGTGCATATGGAGCTTCAAGTATTTTAAAACAGATTGAAAAATGAAAAATTGGTAGATAGGACATATTAGCTAAAGCGGTCAGTACAAAACACTTTATGCTGTGTTAAGAAAACTGCAAACCTGACATTCTGTTCTTCTAACATAAGTACATTCCTTCTGAATTTTCGATACAGTCTTTGCGCAAATTTTTCGCATTAGTGTGAACAGTCTCATAAGACGCCATGCATTTTAAACTGTTGCGAATCTATCGCCGCGAAATATTCGCTACCGCTGCGAATATATCGCATTGGTTTGCGGGAGCCTTTTTATATCCGAAGATATGCTTTGCATAGGCATTGGAAATACGAATTCTCATGTCTGGTTTAATACTATCCGATGTACGAAATAATTTGATTACGTTACTAAAAGTACGACTTGATTTAACTGCTATCGACTGAAATTTAATCACTAAACTGAGAATCAAGAAGTTAAAAGTCTTAAAGAAAAATCTCTTCCTAAGGCGATTGTTTACTACTCATTTCTTATTTGTGAAACCAGACAAACATATTTCAGATACAATACAGAAAGCTGGACACGCATTCGTTTTACGTGTGAATAGGTGTATCCAGTTTGGGGGTCAACACTTTGAACATAAATTAAAATAATAAATAATGCGATTATGGCGTTTATTTTGTTTCTACAATTCATTTTCTGTGAGCTTCCGCCTCAACTACTTACACAATTTCATATGGTCCTTTGAATCAAGGAATCAACTTCTGCGAAGCGCCTGGTGTGCTGTCAAAATTTCTAATCGCGACATAATCTCCAACTTTGTACTTTTTAGGTTTTCTTGCATTTTTACCACCTCGTGGCTACCTTTCTCGCGTATTTTCTCTAAATTCCGAGTAATATTGTTCACTGTACATAAATATTCTTTTAAATTGTCATTTGTTTCTTCCTTTTGATGTACACTGAAAAGCAATTTATAAAGTGTTTCTCCACTGGAGCGATTCACGATGTTATTGATGGCATATTCTATTTCCAAAAGTACAGTGTACCAATCTTTCTTTTCACTATCATCTAGTTTAGCAATCATTGGTCCTATCACCCTATTCACCCTTTCCACCTGACCGTCACTGATACCAGAATCGTGGGATTTCCGCGCGAGCGCATACCCTCTCCATGCCTCCCGTGGGTATTCTACGCAAGCGTTTTCTACCTCTGTCCGTGTGCGCTCTGCTACGGGTGTTCTCTTTGGCAAAAGTCCTACGTCACGTGTTTATGACGCGACTGCCGAGTGGCCCAAGTAGGTCAAAAATCCCAAATCCCAAGCAATCTAAACGCTGAAAGTCGAGAACAGCATGAATTCTCTAACGCGCTCATGATGAAGACCCCGTCCGAAAACCCCGTTCGAATCCAGATGCGACGGTTTTACTTTTTATCTTTAATTATTGTGTAATTTTAGTTTTTAATTTGAAAGTAAAATGAAAGGTTTGAAAATATTAATTTAAGAAGCATTTTACAAAAATGGGAGATGTATTTATTCCTCTTTACTATTTAAATTTTATATTACACAAATACATATTTTCTTATATAGGGTGTTCGACAACTACTGGGAAAAAATTTAAGGGGTCATTCTTTCAGGCAAAATAAGACGAAAATCAAGAATAACGAAATTGCGAAAAATGCTTCGTTTGTTAGTTATAAGCGTTTAAAAATTGACACAAATCATGGCAATCCGCGCGCACCGAGTGTCAGCGGATCACGGCTCATCAGGGGCGTACAGTCACCTTAAAGACTCAACGCGTGCAGGAAAAGTCGGTAGAACAGCTGTTTACTTACCCCGTAGAAGATG
>NW_015373887.1:6893-15783 GCF_001272555.1 Dufourea novaeangliae | reverse complement strand
ATATTCGTAAGAAGATATTTACATTTCTTGCGAATTTTATCGAGTAATCAGAGTTAATGCGATACAAATGGATTCGACTCAAATACCGCGGGCACAAGTTATCGACATCTTCTACGAGGTAAGTAAACAGCTGTTCTACCGACTCTTCCTGCACGTCGTTGAGTCTTTAAAGTGACTGTACGCCCCTGTTGAGCCGTGATCCGCTGACACTCCATGCGCGCGGATTGCCATGATTTCGGTCAATTTTTAAACGCTTATAACTAACAAACGAACCATTTTTCGCAATTTCGTTATTCTTGATTTTCGTCTTATTTTGCCTCAAAGAATCACCCCTTAAATTTTTTCCCACTAGTTGTCGAACACCCTGTATAATTCCTTGTCGATAATAGTTCATCTTATGTGCACTAACTTAAATCTAAACTATATACAACCTAACTCTAGCGCTATTTACAAACTTGTTTCTATTATCCACGACCGAGCTGTAAACGGTCTGGAAATCGCACGTGCCTGCCTGCACGTGTCTGTACTTGCCGTTGCTCGTGTATCGCTGTCGTGTTTTTCGCGGTTTCTCGCGTTTTATGTGGCGACGTTTCTTCCTCGACTTTTTCTGGTGTGACATTTTCTTCGAATATGTACGCAGGTTTCAATCTGTCTACGGACACTGTCATTTCTTTACCTTTTACACTTATGGTGTATGTTTTATCTGATCGGGAAATAACGGGGAACGGTCCTTCATATGGAAGTTGTAATGAACTTTTTGCGCTGTCCGTGCGTAGGAATACGTGCGTAGCCGTCGGCAGATCTTTGAACACGAAGATTTTCTTTTTTCCGTGTCGTCTTGCCTCGGTGGGCCGGACGTTACGAAAGTGTTCGCAAAGTTGATTTACGAATACCGAAGGTCCCATGTTATTTTCCGATGAGGTTACCAGAAATTCTGCTGGTAGTCGCGGGTTTTCGCCATAGACTAATTCGGCCGCGGATGCCGCTAAATCTATCCTATGAGCGGTACGGATGCCTAATAATACAATCGGTAGCGCATCCGTCCATCGCTCGTCGTTATGGCATTTGATCGCTGCTTTAAGCTGCCTGTGGAATCGTTCTACTAGCCCGTTCGCCGCTGGGTGGTACGCGGTTGTCCTTAAGTGTTTTACACCTAGTAGCGCGTTTAGGTTTTTGAAAAGTTGCGATTCGAATTGTTGCCCTTGATCGGTTGTGATGCGTAGGGGTGTTCCGAATCGTGCTACCCACCCAGCGACAAATGCTCTAGCCACTGTTTCTGCTTCAATGTTTTGCAGTGGGAATGCTTCTGGCCAGCGTGTGAAGCGATCTACGCACGTTAGACAATATCTGTTTTCTTTTGAGATCGGTAGTGGTCCTACTAGGTCGATGTGTACGATGTGAATCTAGTGGACGGCGGGACGAAGTTGCCGACGGGACTTGTTACATGTCTGCTTACTTTTGCGCGTTGGCATTGTAAGCAGCTGCGGGCCCATTCGCGACAATCCTTTTCGACTGATGGCCAAACGAATCGTTGTTTTACTAACTGGACCGTTGCTTTTATCCCCCCATGTGCCTATTCGTGCAGTGAGGCGAATGCTTGCTTTCGAAAAGGTTTCGTTACGAATGGTCTCGCGGTTCCCGTAGCGATGTCGCAATAAACGTTGGCGTCCTTGTTGGGCGTTAGGTTAATGCGTTTTAATTGCAACTAGGTGTCGGGCGCTGCGAGTAACTCTTTTAGTTCGCGGTCTGTGTCTTGCGAAATCGCTAGTTTTTCGAAATCTATAGACGCTGTGACCGTCTTTACTCTCGATAATGCGTCCGCCACCTCGTTGTCCTTGCCGCTTACATGTCTAATATCGGATGTAAATTGCCCTATAAAATCTAAATATCGGAATTGTCTGGGCGTGCACTTTTCTGGCTTTTGCCTGAATGCGTATGTGATCGGTTTATGGTCGTTGTACACCGTGAATGCTTGGCCTTCTAGCGTGTGACGGAAATGTTTGATAGCTGCGTATACCGCTAATAATTCGCGATCGTATGCGCTGTATTTTTGTTGCGGGGGCGACAGAGATTTCGTGAAGAACCCTAGGGGTTGCCAAGAATTTCCATGTCGCTGTTGCAAGGTAGCGCCTAACGCGAAGTCTGACGCATCTACCATAATCGCGAGCTGCGAGTTTTTACGTGGATGCGCTAATAATGCGGCGTTAGCTAAAGCGTTCTTTAAGGAATTTAACGCGATTTCCGTTTCGCTTGACCATTGGATGGGCGCGTCTGCCTTTATTTTTCGCCCTTTTAGGAGCGCGTTGAGGTGGCTCTGTATTTTCGCGGCGTTCGCGATGAAACGTCGATAGAAATTAACCATCTCTAGGAATCGGCGTAACTGTTTAACCGTCTTTGGCGTAGGGAATTCTCTTATCGCGTTTACTTTGTCCGTGAGCGGTTTCGTGCCTTGTGCATTCACGATGTACCCGAGGAACCTCACTTCTGGCGCGGCGAATACGCATTTTGTCGGGTTTATTATTATCCCGTATTTTTCTAAGCGTGAGAAGAACTGCCTCACGTGTTCCTTGTGCTCTTCCTCGTTTCTAGACGCGACTAAGATATCGTTCAAATAGGTGTAGCAAAAATCTAAACCTCGGAGCGCGTCGTCTATAAAACGTTGGAACGTTTGGGCGGCGTTTCTCAACCCGAACGGCATTGAAATACAATATATTCGAACAGTCCGAAAGGTGTTACTACCGCGGTTTTAGCGACGTCGTTCGGATCTACCGGGATCTGATGATACGCGCGAACCAGATCGATTGTCGTGAAGATCGTGTTTCCACTCAACGTCCGTGCAAAATCTTCTATGTGCGGTAGAGGGTAACGGTCAGGGATTGTACGGGCGTTGAGAGCGCGATAATCCCCGCAGGGCTTCCATCCGTTGTTCTTCTTTGCGACCATGTGTAAGGCTGACGCCCACTGGCTCTTTGAAGGTCGGATGTGGTCCTGGCTCAATAAACCCTCGAATTCCGTTTTCGCGATCTTAAACATATTAGGCGAAAGTCTACGCGGCTTACAAAAGGCTGGTTGCCCTGGGGTGGTATTAATATAATGTACGACATCATGTTTAATCTTACGTGGGTTTGCCGTTAAGCGCACGATGTCGGGGAATTCTGCCAGTAATCGTTGGTAAGGGGAATCTCCGAGGATGGTCTTCACAGATGATGTCGCGTCCGTCCGCGTGGATTTCTCTTTCGAATCCGCCTGGAGTTGTAAATTCCAGGCTCGACCGTCGTGGTACGCGTCCGGTTGCGACTGTTGCCCGCCAAATTAATATTAGGCAACTGTTTCAATTTCTCTAGTGCGAAAAACGAATAATTGCTCGACCGTTGGAGCTGACGAATCGTGATGCGAATGTTGTCGAATGATTGTTCGATTGCGAGTTAATGCGAATGAATTGAGTCCGTTTGACTCTTGTCGAACGAGTGTGTTTTGCGAACGAGTGTTTGCGAACGAGTGATTCTAATGAATGTTTTCGACTGAATCTATCTTTTCGACTGTCCGTTCGAGTTTCGTGTGACGTCGCGCTTCCTCAAAGTTCGATGAAGGCGTGACCAAAACTCGCCTCCTTATTGGTGATGCCCTGAAGGGGAAGGCAAATTTCTCGGGTTTTCCACGCGACGCGGAGGTGGAATACCTCTCCTTCAGGGCGAAGCGGACGTCAGGAAAATATCGCGCACGTGGTCGCGGTGCGAGTTGACCGCGACGAATTTTCGAGTCTCTCAACGGTAGGGTTTTATGATTATATTGTCTGCGAGTCAGCGCGCCCCGGTAAGGCCCGGCGCGGATGGGTCCCAGGTTACCGAGCGCATGTGGCGGACTGCAGACCAAATGTTCGCTTCTTTTGTCTCTGATTCCCTTTGGCAACGAAATCGAAATTGCAAAGGGTCGGTCTTGAAAATATATAAATTGACTGAAAGAAGGAATAAAATAATAAAAAGTAACGGTATCGTCTGACTGTATAACCGTCGTTTCGGTCTACGACGGAACAGATGGAATGTTGCCCTCTGCTCTCCTACCGGTAGTGGACAGTGATGTCACCTGGTCCAGCAATCGGCGGTTCCTCAAATCCACCAGCAACCCGTAGTGGGATAAAAAATCGGCTCCGATGATCGGCTTTGAGACATCGGCCACGACGAATCTCCATTGGATGGCACGCCGTAGGCCCAGGTCAAGGTTGATCGTCCGTACACCATAGGTGCTGATGATTGACCCGTTTGCCGCGAACATTTCGTATTCAGTTTTCTCGGTTCGGCCATTTACATGCGTCCGTGGAGAAACGCATAGATCAGAACCGATGTCTACCAGGTACTCTTTCTTTGTACGCTGGTCGATGACGAAAAGGCGGCTAAACCGTGGACCGTCACTGATTGCCGCATTCAGTGGCGCGTCTCCTCGTTTCCCGACTGGAAACTGCACGGTGCCTTACATCTTTTGGAATCAGCTCCGAACTTCCAGTGATACCAGCAGTGCCTTTTTCCGCTTGACGACTCCTTCCTGGCGAGCACGAACGTTCTCGGAAGCTGCCCCTCGGCCGATCTCGTGAGCGAGACCGTGTTAGCTCAGCCACCTGCAGTGTCAGTTCTTCTAACCGTTCGAACAGTCTCTCGTTCGTTCTGTCGTGGGAGGCACTTGCGGCTCCTGTATGTGCGGTGTTCTCCCGAATTTGGTCGGCTATTTCTGCCAGTTTACTAAGCGACAGGTCAGCTTGTGAATTTATTATCGCGCGAGTCATGGCCGGTAGTCTTCGTGCCCATAACGTGCGTAGAAACTCTTCGGTCACCGCTGTACCTGCCAAGTTCTGCATATGGCGGAGGAATTGGGATGGTGTTCTGTCCCCGATATCTTCCTTCTCCAGAAGCTTGTCGATACGTTGACTCTGCGACGCTGAGAGGCGATGAACCAGTTCCTTTTTTAGGGTCCCGTATTTGTCCTTTTCTGGAGGATTGGCGAAAATATCTTGCACCTCCAACGCGTATTTGTGCTCTAATTGTGCCATCACGTAGTAAAATTTTGTCGTGTCCGCTGTAACACCGTTGATTGCGAATTGCGCTTCGATCTGGTCAAACCATACTGCCGGTTGTTCGGGCCAGAACGGCGGAATGCGTATACTGACACGGTTGATTTCCGGAATCGCGCACGGAACTTCAGAAACCGGTGTACCTGATACGGACATCTTGATTTCTTTAACGATAACGCACTTGAGAAAATAAAGAATTAACTGTGATCACGTCGGGGTCACCAAATGAAGGGTATTTACACGTGTTTTAAACCACAGCGATTTATTCGTTACTTTGGAGGTATACACTTGGAAGTCTTATACAAGAAGAAGAGCGCAACGCGCGTCCGCTCGCGTTTATATACACGCGCTGGGTTGAACGTTCTCGATGTTCGACGTTTAAAAACTCTTTGTACTGGTCGTAATCGTCAACTGTTTTGCTGACAGGTTAATGACCGTCGGGTGACGTGTTTACCTGCTCGCGCGTCGATGTGTCCTCGCGGTCTCGCGAGTTTGTTTACGCGGGTTACATTTCTTTTCGTGACCTTTATTGTCAGCTGTTTTTGCTGCCGGTTAACGGCCGCCACATTATATACAGGGTGTCCTACGCAACTGGAACAGGCTGTACCTCGTAAACGGTTGGGAATAGAAGGAGATGTTGTAAGTAAAAGTTAAATAGTATCAGACGGTGCATAATACGCAACCAATTTTATGCACTTTTGTGCATCGGTGCATCAGAAAAATGCAACTGCACTTTTTTTAAAAATAGAAACCTATGTTTTTGACTGCACTAATCGATGCAGTTTCTTGTGCTCTACACAAAAGTACCAACATACTTATGCCCCAAACTTATTCGTTAGGAAGTTATCGAAGCTTCATGTTTACAAACATTGTAATGGAACATAACGTAGGTATTCCACAACACTTGCCGAGAGACCGATATAATTCAGAGAACGTTTAGCTTCGATAACTTCATAACGAATAAGTTTAGGGCATAAGTATGTTAGTACTTTTGTGTAGAGCACATATTACATATTATGTTATATATGCACAAATTATTCTTACAATTACATATTATCCTTACAACCCTAATCATCACTACCCTAAATATTCGTACAGAAATCTATTAGATTTAACTGCAATAGTTTGGAAATTTCTTTATTGCCGGAAAGTTTCTTTATTGTCGGAAATTTCGACAGTAATGAATTTCTAAAAGCTATTTCAACGGTAAGGGACTTTACATTAGGTGCAATCGTACGCGTCGCCGAATACGTTATTGTTTCATTATGTCAAAAGAGTCTTTTGAAAATAGGTAATTAGGAGTTTCAAGGGTTTCGAAAGAAGCGCTTTAGCCACTCAAAAAAACAAAATACTGCGAATAGTAATCCGTTATTGAAAAGTGTCATTGACTTCACAAAAAGCTGTTAAAGGTAGCCGTGCGCGCCGTTTCAGGTAAGCGAGCCGCTCGCGCGACGTTTACGATCGACCGATCGTACCAGTTGCAGTCCATATTACTTTAAATGACATCACTGACACGGGTACGAAACCTATCGATATTTTCCATCAGGGGACCATTTTGAAGATATTATATAATTACAATTGTATTATAGTCTCTTGTGCGTGTATTTCTTTCGCCGTACTTCCGCCGCGTGTATTTTTTTCGCGTATAATTCTTCCGCGTAATATCTTATATTTCCAGCGATGGATTTTTTTCTATCCAGAAAAAAGATAAGTTTACAATAATATTTATATTTTATCTTACACTATGACAATTATGATTATAATTATATTTATATACAGGGTGTCCCAGAAATGTCCTCCGACCCGGAAATGGGGCACGCGGGGGGTGAATTGGAACAACTTTTTCCTTAGCAATTATGTAATCTGAGGCTTCGTTACTGAGATATTAACGAAAAATCGCGACCAATCAGAGCGCGAGTTTGCCAGCCGAGTTCCCGTGCTAGCGGTGGCTACGCGCTACGCTTGTACTACGAAGCTCTAAGCAAGTAGGTCAGCATGCTTCGCAGGAAACTGCGTATAATAGCAAATAAAAAGACGTAACAAATAAAATCATACTTTTTATCATCCGCCGTTTGTTATTTAAAGAGATTAATGAATGAAACGTAAATGTAGGCAAATTATGTGTAACCTACAAAGACGAATGCACATTTACTTTTTTGTAAATTCCATTTACGAATTTGTAAATTTCCTTTTCAAATAACGAGTGAACGAAAAGATAATGTAACAGAGAATGAACGAGAAGTGGTCGCAGTTCGGTACTGGTATAAAAATTCGTAGTTTAATAACGGTCAACAATGTTACTAATAATGAATAAGTTTCTTCCAAAAGCACGAAGAAAAAGTTAAGTACAGAAACTTGCTGAATTATCGCCGGAAATAAGCCATAGCTTGCGTTAAATTAAGAAAATAATAATCAGCAATAAATTGACTAGAACTCACCCTTTCGGAAATTCACCTGCAGTTTGCAAACCTTTGTCATTAGGTCACTGAACCGATCCTGGTCATCGACGGTCGAAACGGTTTATGGCAGGGTATCGCCCAGTTCGCAGGTGATCGCAGGTATACCTCACCAGCCGAAGTTAAGGGTTGTAACGTCAAGTGCGTCCTGGTTATTCCACAGAATACGTACTCACTGAACTGCACGACCACTAACACTGATCACCCGACACAATCACTTAATGTATTTTTAATCCAACGTGTTGTTACTACGTTAGGAAAATTCGTGGCCTCGGAAAGGACCGATTGTTTTCAATTTTTCAGATGTTTTACGTAACCAAACACTTGCACAGCAACACCCGCATATCCGTTATTGTGTACGTACCACCATAACATTGCGTAATACTCCCGTGAACTGAACATCTCTGTCGCCCGATTGCTAACCGACTGACAGAATTTTTCCTCTACCCCCAAGTAGTTTCCCATCGTTACATTGTGAGTTCACTCCCACCATGACAAGATTTAGGTAGAAAGAAACCAACGGTTCTAGGATAACACGTGCTTTGCAGAAGTGGAAGGAAAGGACCGTCGCGCAGTTTCTCCAAGGCGCCGTAGCCCGTTAATTTATTGCCAGGGTACCTACTTCTTCGAGATAGAAAACAGACATCACGTACATCGGCTTAAAAATTTCCGAAATGAAGAGGACCATCAACGTATCCCTTGCTTCGAGTTGGAAAGTACAGTGTACATTGTCTAAATCAAAGCTATATCAAAGTGTCAATGATTTGCGGAAAAGAGTTCGCAAGCATTTCAATGAGATTAAAAGCTATATCAAAGTGTCAATGATTTACGGAAAAGAGTTCAACGAATACGGTAGTATTTTTTTTGTATTTACCTGCACCGCGCACTGTCAGGCGTCGGCGAAAGATTGTTTAAAGAAACGGATTATTCTGGAATTCAATGATATAGCTACATTCAATATCAAAACAAACACAATATTACAAATTATATGGTTTTTATATTTCTAATAATTTCCGAGATATTTGACGGAATACTAAAAAAAAATACGTATGAAATGTTTTCATGAGAACTACAATTTCACAAAGTTGTAATAAAATTGTCGATTGTCAATTCTGTTGTGAGTTCACGGTTGCTACGAGGCCGAAGATTTTAAGCCATAAATAACCGAAAATTCCACTCCGGCCTCTACAAGGGTGGTCGTCTAGGGCCAAGCAGCGTCAACTGACACGTGACGGTAAATTTTTTTCCCTGCTCCTCGTGATAGACAATGTACACTGTACTTTCCAACTCGAAGCAAGGGATACGTTGATGGTCCTCTTCATTTCGGAAATTTTTAAGCCGATGCACGTGATGTCTGTTTTCTATCTCGAAG
>NW_015373887.1:0-6316 GCF_001272555.1 Dufourea novaeangliae | reverse complement strand
TAAAACCCCCGCGGCAGCCTGCTCGGGCGGAACTCGGTGGTGGCGGGATCTCGTGTGAACGCACCGCCACCACCGCGCCTATGCTCCCCATATCGGGGAGCCCGTTCTGTGGGGGCGATCGAACGCCCCCCAGAGGTGACCACTGCCCTGGTCACCTCCTCTACTCTACTCCGCCGGCGTCAGGGGACTGCATCCTGACGTCGGCACTACCGGACCGCTTTGGATGCAGTCGGGGACCCCACCCCGACCGCATCAGCGGCCCCGGCGGACGCGCGCGCGAAGGCGGTAGCCACAGGAGCCGAAGCTCCGGCTCCCGATGTCCACGCACGCGTCCGCCCATACACGCAGGCCTCGCCTGCCGGAGAGCGAGGAGACGCCTACGGGGGAGGAATCTGCCCCCCCCCGCCGGCGTCGTCGGGGCCGGCTGTGCGGGCCCCACGGCCCCGACCCCGCCTCGCTCCCCTCCTCTCTCGACGAGCGGGATCGCGCGCCTCGCGGTCGGGCGGTATTCCGCTACCGCCGATTACAAAAGTTGGTACAATGACTTGAGTGACTTAGCGCGTTGACTTGGCGTCCTGGAGGAAAGCTGCCCGGAATTCCCGATATTCTGTTCCCGATAAACCCCGTGGTTTTCCCGCGCTCGTTAGCGAGATGCGACTCTAGGTTTTCTATCGCCACATGGTCGGGATGGACGAGATCTAGATTGCTCTACGGAGATCAGATGAAAGAGCTCACTTACAGTTAGGCGATAATTCTCTTCACAGCTTCGCTACCTGCTGGGGGTGTACTTCACACACGCGATAGGCTACGAACCTTACTACGATAGACGGGTCACTCAAGTGACGATTTCGGGGTCGTTACGCTACGCGAGGACATAGCGGGCCCCCCATTAGGCGGTTCTATTGCCCCGGGCACCCCCTTTGACTCCTGCGGAGCCACGCTCCTTCGGCTAAGGGACGACACGCCAAGGAAAGATCCCCTGGTCTTGGAGATTCCTTCCCTTGTGTGAGGAGCCCAGTTTTTCACCCTCCTACGTGGTTGCTGCAACACTTCGCGGGTCCCCTGCCCCCTGCTTCCTCCATCGTGGGGTCCTTCTTCGGAGGGAGACGTCCAGGTCGCCGATTCTGGTCCGGTGGGTGATTGCACGTTGCCCCCTCGGCCGACCAAGCGCCTCTCGAAACCTGTGCTCGATGCGAGGGAGAGCCCTTTTCCTCCTGTCCTATCCCCCTGGGCTAGGACCCTTTGTTGGGCTTTAGAAGCCCTCTGACTCCATAGAATGTAGTTCCCAACTACTACGCTCTTTTGTACCCTGTTGAGGGAATAAATGGACACGTGTGTAACAAGAATATTAAATATTTAATGCACTAAGAACAGGTACGTTATAGCGCTAATGGCGGTTGATGGCACACTGCCTACGCACTCCCTGAGTGCCCCTTCTTCGTTCTCCTCAATCTCGCATCACGTGACCCCCGCTTCGCTCGCTAGGGGAAAATGGTAACCCTGCTCCCCACACCTTATCCGGTCGAGCGGCCGCTCGACGGGATTTCGGGGCGGTCCCTGGAGCAGAGTCGGTGGGTACGGGCGATACCGCGTCCTCCGTCTCGTATTGACCCCGATCGCTACGGTCCTGTAATCGCGAGCGGTAACTCGGCGCGAGATTACCACGTGATTAATTTAAATTCAACCGGTAGCATTTCTCTACGAATCCTCCAGGAGCGCTTGGATGTTATTGGTGGGGGGGGGGGGGGCGATCCGGTTCTCGGTTCTTCAGTGCCCGAGTCGAATTTCGGGCCGGAAGGGACACGGCGCCAAATGCGTCGTGACAGTATAGAATAAAAAATTTCACTATTGAAGTGGGAAACATTTATTTTCTTCTGTTTAAATGCCTCACAAGTCAATATTGTTTTAGTTTTTATTTTACTGGGAGGTTATAAAGTGAAATTACAAAATAATTAAAAATAAAAAATAAAACCGCCACATTGGGATTCGATCGGTGTCCGAAAACGTGAATTATCGCCACAGTAGGATTCAAACAGGATTTCCAAGCCTCCAGTGATATCAAAATCGTTGGTCGCTTTACCCCCACTACTCTTTTCCCAAGATAGCTCACCGTCTCGAGCGTCAGAATCGTGGGTCGTAGACCTACCACTCTTTTCTCCCTATAGCTTACCGTCTCTCGAACGACCAGCGCACATAGATAGAGCTGGCATATGCTTGTGTGTGTACCAGTACGGTGGACGTAAAGTGGGGGTAGCCGGGACGTCATAGTGGGAGACGATGGTACGTCGGAGTGGAGGAGTGGTGGGGGTAAAGCGACCCACGATTCTGGCATCACTGCCGTTCGCCTACGGCGATGCGGTTGTATTGGTTGCAACTTTCACATGCGCGACTTGAACACGTTCCAGGAATCCTTCGAATTTAGAACTGATTAATACCTTGATCAAATTTTCGTCGAGAGAATAAATCGAGCGTAACGATGATATCTGATGTTGCCACCTTTGAAATGAGTTATCCGTGCCGTTTAATTCGCTTAACATATCTCTTAGAGTGCTGAATAAACTTATTCATTTCGAAGTTTGTGCTTTCACGCGCACTCCAGTTTGTGTCCCTCTCACGTTCTCCCCGTAGTAGTTCCATCTCACTTCTTAGGAGATCCTTTTCGTAGTGAAGAAGTTCTGTAGGATAAGTGTGGGTCACTCGACCCCAGGACAGTCCAAATTCTGCCGTATTCTTAATTGGAGGCTTTTCTTCCGTGACGGAGATGAAAGTGACGAAATAAGGAGGTAACCGTCAGCGTGGTGTAAACAAAATAATACTTTATTTTACGACTGCACACATGTGCGTTGCCCAGCAGCTCTCGCATCTAACGCTACCGTCTCTAACGACTTTCTATGTCTTTCTGCTTGGCGCTAACGTCGCGTCGCCAAGCCACTATGCTACCGAACGCTCGTCTCCCACTCCGTCGGTCGGAATGAAGTTGGCTGCGAGCCCCTACATCAGGCTTGTCCAAGAATTTGGCCTTCACGGTAGCGTTTTGTCCTCGGACAAAAGTACTTAAAGCGATAGGTCTCGTAACCCGAACCTATATATAAAGGCGACGTGCTAATGTATCGACGAACGTTCATGACGAGACTTCGACTGCCCGATGTCGAGTCAACACAGGTTATAAATAAAATCCGTGTTTCCCTTATTCAGTGTTGCCATGAGAATTCCCACACACCCTTTTTTATTTCAATCTGGTAACGTTACCCCCACTAACAATACTTATTACTATTATATTAACTATAAATAATAATTATACTAGTACGCCTAGATAACATTAATGATTCTGTACAATACATTTTTTACAAAAGGTCCAAATGTAAAGATTTCATATGTTTATTATGATTGCAATGTGTTTGTGATGCGAGTTTATCGCGGGCCGCGTCGTTCATTGGATTGAACCGACCGCCCTAGGATAGCTAGTTCTATCCTGAAAAGGATACGAAGTGAAAGTGGTGTTGCAGCGAAAAAACACACCGGAGCTTGGCCAGAACAGTTTGTTATTGAGAGTCTTAACAATGTCTCACGAAAACCCGATTACACTCGGTGGGTACAAGAGAGCCGCGAAGTGGTGATCGAGAGTGCCGTACACGATATGTCTAGGCGATCACGAAAATCGTTTACACTAATCGCCGATTTTCGTCACAATTGTACTCGAGCGTCGAGAGCGATAAATATAACACGTGTAGTGTTGCGATAATTAACGCCCGAGTTGAAAAATGAGAGGTTTGTTATGATCGGCGATGACTACAAGGGTTCACGATAGAGTGCTCGGCGAGCAGCGAAGTTTCTACTGGTCTATGTTTCAAAATTCGTTAGGATTGTTCAGAGACGCGCTGGATTGGTTCTACGAATATTGATCACCGCAAAAACTATCGATAGATGATCGATATTTCGGACAGAGTTGCGCAGATTCTGTAAATATGCTTACGCACGTACTCTACGCATCACGCTCGCGAAATTCAGGGACGAAACTAGCAAAACGGCATTGGGCGCACGTAATCGTTGTCAGGCTCGCAGTATGGTGCGAGAGCGCCCTGTCCTATTTGCTTTTGACGAACGCATCTCTTACCTTTGCATTCCGAAACACAATGCGATAGTATTGGGATAGAATAGGGAAGTAATAGGGAAGTCGTAATGTTTGCAGTTTTTGCCTATTTTCGTGAAACCGGGTACTACAGTAATGTCCTGATAAGTGTGAGTCGATTTGCTCACGATAAGTGTGAAGTTGTCATCCCCGCCACTGGGGAAGGGGGCCGTGGAACCAGTCAAGCGTACAATTTTTTGCCCGACGCGCCGCGGCGGCTTTCCTTTCACAAGTCGATGGCTAATCGAGTAGAACAAATGCAACGATGAAACTTTTTGTTTTTGATTCTTTGTTAACGAAACATTCACTAACACATTCGTGAGATTTTTCTGATTAAAGTGATGCCAAACACGATATAATTTGAACCATATTTACTTATGATTTATCAGAAGCGATAATGAACGAATATGAATTGTTAACAGTTTCTACATAAGTAAATATGATCCAAATTATGTCGTACTTTGTATCATTTTAATCAGCAAAATCTCACCAGTGTATTAGTAAAAGTTTCATTAACAACGAATCAAGAATAAAACAGTTCCATCGTTGCATTAGCGTTGTATCACCGATACCCGGAAATGTAATCTTTTCTTGATCTCCTCTTGTTCAGCCGTCGCGTCAGCCCGTCGAAAAAAATCTCTTTCTTCTCACCGAATGGCACGACGGACTCGACGGACAGAGCGGGGAAATGTATAGGTATATCTACGACGCTTCGTCGAAGCGATTAAGGGCGAAGACTCCGTGGCCCGTGCGCTGTGTCCGTGCACTCACCCAATCAACGGGAACCGTGTATGTATACGCGATGCACGAGAGAGACATTCGATTTCGTAGGAACCAAAATGAGCCTCGATAATTGCACAAATGCACTTTTCACGGGTATAGAACTCACAGGTAGACTTCACTACAGGGTGGTTTGGTCCGTATAAACACCAATAAACACGTAGAATTGAAAGAATTAGAATTTTAGAAAGTGTGCGATTGTGACAGATGCCGATGAAAACACACAAGATGGCTGCTCAAGTCACATTTTGTCAAATATCTCACGATTTAATGATTTTCTCGTCAAAAGTAGAGCAGACCACCCTGTACACCACTATTACACTATCGTGGAAATTCGATTTGAGTCACTTTATCACCCCTGGAAGTCATCTTTTGGTTCTTACGATTTGACGCGTTCAGACTCAGAAATAAACAGTGGTATAGTTCAAGGATTCTCGGCTAGAGGCGTTTAAGGTATTTGTTAGTCATTTTGGCCTGCGTTTCCAGGAGCATCGATAACATAGAGGGAGTCGGTAAATGTAACCTCGCAACACGTGCTGGATCGTATTGATTGTTTTGTTACGCTGTTGCCACATGTTCTCATTACAATTCTGCCCGTCACGAGAACGACGGAACACCTGCGGCTTACGGCTCGTGGCGAATTTTCGCTTCTCGCTGAATGTAAGAAAAAAACGGCATGACAGAAGGAAATCCGAGAATTAAACAATACGTACTAATGTTTGCAAGGATGAACCTTTTTATTCGTGCTTGCAATGATGCTTATTTGTTTAATTAATGAAATTACATACGAAATACTTGAAATGGTATTCCCGAGAAACAATATTGATTTATCATTTAATGACATAATTGACGCATGCGTTATATACTTACACAAATATTTCATAAAAGGGACACGAAAGGAACACAATTAATCGCATACGCTCTATCAATCTTGCATTCGTCGCTCAGCGGAGATAGATTTTGTACTAACAACTGATTGCTGTCGCATGCGTACTTAGCATATCATCTTCGCTACGACCGCACCTGTTCCACTACGCACTTCCTTTTTTTTCACAACACACACATCTACCGTACTTCAAATCTTCATCAAAGTTGTGTGTTTGCATCAAACGAAAATACATACAGCAAGGAGCAAAAGCGAATACACGCTCTTTTTTAAAAATTGGACCAAACGACTTGAGTCTTTTTGAGAAGCTTGAAGGATTAACTTATTAGACGACGTGTTTTAGTTACTTCGAAAAAAATACAATTGTTGAAATAACGAAGAAAATAGTAAAAATATTAAAGAAGTTCTTTTTTCATTTCTGTTTCATGATCCCATAGTGAAAATTTAACAAATACCTTTTATACACTTAATTAAGATACATACACGCTGAAAATTGCAGGGTATAAGTTACAAACTATTAA